>NC_141136.1:171070010-171075010 GCF_053477565.2 Lygodium microphyllum
GTAGTCATGATTGTAGTAGTAGTAGTAGTAATCTCGGGCGGTTCACTATATATATATCCTCTATATAACGTGCGTTCATGGTCTATTTATAAATATCATAATCTATGAACTTTTATTGAATAAAACACAACCCTTTTCTATTCAATCTGTAAGTAACCCCTGTATATGATACCCTTCTATATGTACAAAATGTATATAATTGGTGTTTTAAAAACTCCTTATTTTGAACTCACGTTATATATACATATATTCATGGGTGACACCACTCCCCCCCCCCCCCCCCCCCCCCTCCCCCGAGGTAGTAATGGTAGTTTTCTTGTTTTTTGTGGTTGTAGTAGTAGTAGTTTTTTTTCTTTTCTTGTTTATTGTTGTTTAGTTTTCTTGTTTGTTGTTGTTGTTGTTGTAGTAGTAGTAGTAGTAGTTTTTTCTTCTTTTCTTGTTTGTTGTTATTGTAGTAGTAGTAGGAGTAGCAGTAGCAGTAGCAGTAGCAGTAGCAGTTGTTGTTGTTCTTGTTGTTGTTTTTTTTTCTTTTCATGTTTATTGTAGTGGTAGTTCTTTGTTGTTGTGGTAGTCGTAGTCATAGTTGTCGTAGTTGTGGTTGTAGTAGTAGTGGTAGTGGTAGTGATAGTGGTAGTGGTGGTGGTGGCGCTTTTCTTGTTTGTTGTTATTGTTATAGTAGTAGTATTAGTAGTTTTTTTTCTTTTCTTGTTTATTATTGTTTAGTTTTGTTGTTTGTTGTTGTTATAGTAGTGGTAGTAGTAGTAGTTTTTTCTTCTTTTCTTGTTTGTTGTTATTGTTATTATTGTTGTTGTTGTAGTAGTTATTATTGTTGTTGATTTTTCTTCTATTCTTGTCTATTGTAGTGGTAGTGGTAGTGGTAGTAGTATAGAGAGAGAGTTGTTGTGGTAGTCGTAGTCCTGGTCGTAGTGGTCATAGTTGTTATTGTAGTAGTACTACTACTATTAGTAATAGTAGTTTCTTTTATTGTTGTAGTAGTAGTAGTTTTTTTTTTCTTTTCTTTTTTATTGTGATTTAGTTTTCTTCTTTGTTATTGTAGGAGTAGTTTTTTCTTCTTTTCTTGTTTCTTGTTATTGTAGTAGTAGTAGTTGTTTTTTTTTTCTTCTTTTCTTGTTTATTATAGTGGTAGTGGCAGTGGTAGTGGTTTGTCGTAGTGGTAGAGAGAGAGAGAGATGTTTTGTTAAAGGAAATGAGAGAGAGAGAGAAAGAGAAAAAGGAATAAGAAACGAGAGAGAGTTAATAAACATACAACATAATAAAGAAAGAGAAAAAGAGAGAGAGATGGAAGGAGAGGAGAGAATGAATGGATTAAAAAAAAAGAGAGAGTGGTGGCGAGGCCCGGTGCAATACCACGAGACATGAAACACTTCGACATACGTTAATTTGTGGGCGGCTGGAGACTAGTCTACATATGTTAATTTTTGCTGAGTTACAAGAGAAGAAATCCCTTCTCACACAATTTAAGAAAGAAGAAAATAATGATAACAAAATTAAATTGTTTATCGTAACGTAGAAAAAATGGAAAATGATGAAGGTCGTGATGTTTAAGATCGCAATACATATCTTAATCAACGTGTCTCGTATCCTTGCTCTCAATGTAAGCTGTGAATTAGACAAAAACGTCGATTGTCTACAGAACACGTAGCGATAGTGGTAGTGGTGGTTGTTGTTTAATTTTTTATTTTCTTGTTTGTTATTTTTATGGTGGTAGTGGTAGTGGTAGTGGTTGGTTAATTTCTTATTTTCTTGTTTGTTGTTGTTGTGGTAGTCATAGTAGTAGTAGTGGTAGTGGTAGTGATAGTAGTAGTAGTTGTTGAATTTGTTCTCTTCTAGTTTATTGTTGTTGTGGTAGTCATACTCGTGGTTGTAGTCGTCGTAGTCATGATTGTAGTAGTAGTAGTAATCTCGGGCGGTTCACTATATATATATCCTCTATATAACGTGCGTTCATGGTCTATTTATAAATATCCTAATCTATGAACTTTTATTGAATAAAACACAACCCTTTTCTATTCAATCTGTAAGTAACCCCTGTATATGATACCCTTCTATATGTACAAAATGTATATAACTGGTGTTTTAAAAACTCCTTATTGTGAAGTCACGTTATATATACATATATTCATGGGTGACCCCCCCCTGAGGTAGTAATGGTAGTTTTCTTGTTTTTTGTTGTTGTAGTAGTAGTAGTTTTTTTTCTTTTCTTGTTTATTGCTGTTTAGTTTTCTTGTTTGTTGTAGTAGTAGTAGTTTTTTCTTCTTTTCTTGTTTGTTGTTATTGTAGTAGTAGTTGTTGTTGTTGTTTTTTCTTCTTTTCTTGTTTATTGTAGTGGTAGTTGTTTGTTGTTGTGGTAGCCGTAGTCATAGCCGTAGTTGTGGTAGTGGTAGTGGTAGTGGTAGTGGTAGTGGTAGTGGTAGTGGTAGTGGTAGTGGTAGTGGTAGTGGTAGTGGTGGTGGTTTTCTTGTTTGTTGTTTTTTTTATAGTAGTAGTAGTTTTTTTTCTTTTCTTCTTTATTGTTGTTTAGTTTTGTTGTTTGTTGTTGTTATAGTAGTGGTAGTAGTAGTAGTTTTTTCTTCTTTTCTTATTTGTTGTTATTGTTGTTGTTGTTGTTGTTGTTGTTGTATTAGTAGTTATTGTTGTTGTTGATTTTTGTTCTATTCTTGTTTATTGTAGTGGTAATGGTAGTAGTATAGAGAGAGAGTTGTTGTGGTAGTCGTAGTCCTAGTCGTAGTCGTCTTAGTCGTGATTGTAGTAGTAGTACTAGTAGTAGTAATAGTAGTTTTTTTTTTTTGTAGTAGTTTCTTTTCTTTTCTTTTTTATTGTGGTTTAGTTTTCTTGTTTATTATTGTTGTAGTAGTAGTAGTTGCTTTTTCTTCTTTTCCTTTTTGTTGTTATTGTAGTAGTAGTTTTTGTTGTTTTTTTTTCTTCTTTTCTTGTTTATTATATTGTCCATTTGTTTCTGGTAAAGTGTCGGAAGTAGTAGTAGGATCATCTTCTTCTTCAGTGAAATCTGGCATATCCTCATGCTCTTCTTCATCCATAGCTCCAAGGTAATTGATATGTGCTGATGGCTTCTTTGAATGACAATTTGCTGCGAGATGCCCTGGCTGGTGACACTTGTAGCATACGATGGGCTTGGCTTTGGTCACATTATTTGCAATGGCTGGGAGTCTGGGTATATTTGGATTTGCTTGTTGAATAGGCTTAGAATTTGGATTGACAGTGGATGGTAATGCAGGTGGTTTAGGCCAATTCTTGCGGAAAGATGGTGATGAAAAACGACCTGGATGAAACCTTCTGAAATTGGAATTGAATTGTTTAGATCCATAATTACCGTTTGCTTGGAATGGCTGTGGTCGTCGATCTCTTCCGCGTAACTTATCTTCAGTGTCGTGAGCTAAGGAGATGGCGTCTTCAAGGGTAGCAGGCTTGAACATATTCACCTCAGCGTAGTAATGTCCAAGAAGTCCAGACATATACTTCCGCTTATGTGTCGTCTCTGGTACGTCTTCAAGCATGCGTAGTTGTAGGAGTGCATTCCAAAAACGCTCTGTGTACTGTGGAATAGGCTCACGATCGCGCTGTTGAAGTAAATCCCATTGCTTGATAGCCTTCTCATGAAATTGCGGTGGAAGGAAATTTTGCATGAACTTCTTCTTGAAATCTTCCCATGTAGCAGGACATTCTATACTCTTGCGGACTACAGTCCACCAAAGTGATGCTCTATCTATCAGATGATTAGTAACACACTTGATTTTATCTTTCTCAGGATAAGTTTCCTCATGGAAATAGTCATCAAACTGGCTAATGAATGATAAAACAGTCTTTCCTTCTCTTATGCCATTGAAAGTGCGAAACTTGAAACTTCGTTTACTTATCTTGGATTCCTTGCGAATGGTTTGTGCTTCAAGAGTGGCGTCGATGGTACGGCGAATCAGATCTTCAGCTTGAGGTTCTTCTTTATCAGTGGACGCTCCTTGTAGCTTTGTCAATTGCGCTTGCAAGGCTTGCCTAGCTCTTCGCTCTTCTTCCAATTGCAACATGATAAGATCCAGCTTTTGTTCCATGGTAGGCTCGGGTAGATCGTCTTCAGCCATAGGATCATCCATATGTGGGGTAGTCATCCTGTAACACTCAACAAACTTTTCTCACTCAAAATCAATTAGAGGGATGAGCGTAGCTCAAATTTGGGGTTACAAGGCTATGCATTTTTGGGTATTTTCTTCTTCAATTTTCAGAAATTCTGAAATATTTCTGTCTCCGTTTGCTGAAAATACTTCAACGAACTTGTAGATAGGTAGAACAGCTTGCTGCGAACAACTTTCCAGTTCAGAGTTTTTGCATACGAACAAGTCTTCTATGAGTTTTAAGCACTAGTCAGTTCTGATTTAATCTGACTTGCAGAGTTGCAGACTTAACAGACTTGCAGAGTTGTAGACTTGCTGGACTTAGCCGATTTGCAGGACTTGCAGGACTTATTTCCAAGTGACTTACTGAACTTGTCAACTGGTGCGCAGGACCCGGAGTTACTGACTTTGTTTGGCTTAACTGACTTGCAGAGTATGGAGGGACTTAAGCTTAATGAATTAAGCTTAAGCTTAATAAGCTTAAAACAGGCCGCCGTTTTTTCGTGAAGGGGGGGGGGGCGTTTTTTCTTCACGTGTGATTTTCGGAGGTGTCTTCTTGCCAGTCGATTTGTCGTTTTGAAGCTTATAAAGCTTCTTAAGCTTAAGACTAAGCTTTAAGGTCAAACTAAACTTGATTAAGAAGAAATCTTATCTCTGTTTGCAACGACTTGATGAAGAGAATTGATGAGTGGTCCTCCGCCGACAGAGATTGGTCCTTTGCGATCTGACAGTGGAAACAGTGGTTCTTGATCGCCAGAAGTCTGCCTGTATCGACGGTTCGCGACGAGATTGACTGTAGAGGCCGTTTGTTCCTGGAGCTCCGCCTTCGCCCGAGATTGGTAGCAATTGGAAGCC